>NC_139515.1:3438704-3473147 GCF_947247035.1 Vipera ursinii | reverse complement strand
CCCTTTATTGTTTGTTTGATTTTTTTTTACCCTGTGGGTCTATTTTTCTTTAATGTCACCCATTGTTGATGTATCTGCAGCAAGACATTTTACAGGATATAATTTCATGATTATATTGAGGCTGGAACTTGCTAGGAGTTAATGTGAAACCTTTTCCATTGCTTGGGGGGGGAAATCTACACAATTCTTATCTTTTATTAGTGTTAATCACATGGAAAATGTTATTTGACTTTTTCCTCTGCAATTCAATCGAATCACGATGATCCGAGTATAGTCTTCTACTTACCACAACCGTCATAAGTACATGCCAGTTGCCAAGCATCTGAATTCTGATCACATGACCATAGGAATGCTACAATGGTCGTGTGAAACATGGTGATTGGTGGCTTTTTTTTTTTAGTGCCGTTGTAACTTTGAACAGTCAGTAGTAAATGCAGGGCTTTTTTTCTCATAGAACGCTCAGAACGGAGTTCCGGCACCTTTTTTGGATGGAACCTTGTAGGGTAGGCAAGGTGGGTTGTATGACATGTGTGAGTTCCGGCACCTTTTTCTTTTACAGAAAAAGCACCGAGTAAATGAGTGGTTGTAAGCTGAGAACTACCTTGATGGCCCTCAATCATAGACACAGAAAAAGGAGAAGTATAGGATTCCATTAACATTTGAAGCATTTTGCCATTCCAACATTAAAAATACATATAATGTGAAGATGCGATAAACATCTCCTCCATTCCCAGAGTATGCTCTTGATAGACCACTGGAATAATGTGAGAACTTGCCTTTGATGTTATAAAACAAATAGAATTCCTGAATGAAGACTCAACATGTACAGTAATTTATTTATTTATTTATTTATTTATTTATTTATTTATTAGTTTTTATAAACCGCCCTTCTCCCGAGGGACTCGGGGCGGTGTACAGAGGAAGGAAGGTATACAGACCGAACAATAAAATAATAAGAAACACTAATGAACACAAACTGGGACCCCAATTAACGCTATCATGCCAGGCCAGCCTGCTGGAACAAAAAAGTTTTTAAGTCGCGACGGAAGGTACGGAGGTCAGGGGCCATCCGGATTTCGGTAGGTAAGCTGTTCCAGAGGGCTGGCGCACCCACTGAGAATGCCCTCCCCCTGGGGGCCACCAGCCGACATTCCTTGAGCGGTGGCACCCTGAGGAGGCCCTCTCTGTGGGAGCGCACAGGACGGTGGGGTGCTGACATTGGCAGAAGGTGCTCCCGTAGGTAGTCCGGACCCATGCCATGTAGGGCTTTGAATGTCATTGTTAGCACCTTGAACTTCACACGGAAGGCAACCGGAAGCCAGTGCAGCGCACGGAGGAGAGGTGTGATATGGGAGTATCGGGAGGCTCCCAAGAGTGTCCGTGCCGCTGCACTTTGCACCAGTTGAAGCTTCCGAGTGGATCTCAAGGGCAGCCCCATGTAGAGAGCGTTACAATAGTCTAGGCGAGATGTCACAAGGGCATGGGTGACTGTACGTAAGGAATCCAGGTCTAGATAAGGCCGTAGTTGGCGAACTAGTCGAACCCGGGAGAAGGCCCCCTTGGTCACAGCTCCAATGTGGTCTTCCAGGGAGAGCTGCGAGTCTAGGAGGACACCCAGGTTGCGGGCCCTATCAGCAGGGGGAAGTAACTTGTCCCCAATGTTAAGCAGTGGGACGTTCTGAATCTCCTGGCTTGCCGGTACGTACAGCCATTCAGTCTTGTCCGGGTTCAGTTGAAGCCTGTTTCTCCCCATCCATTCCCGGACCGCTTTCAGGCAGCGGGACATCACGTCTAGGGCATCACTGATATTGTTAGGAGTTGAGATAAAAAGCTGGGTGTCATCAGCATACTGATGGTACCCTACTCCAAAACTGCGAATGATCTCACCCAGCGGTTTCATGTAGATGTTGAACAGGAGAGGCGAGAGGACCGACCCCTGAGGGACTCCGCAAGCGAGAGGCCTCGGGGTCGACCTCTGTCCCCCTGTCAGCACCGACTGCGAGCGACCCTGGAGAAAGGAGGAGAACCAACGCAGAACCGTGCCTCCCACTCCCAGTCCCCTGAGGCGTCGCAGCAAGATACCATGGTCGATGGTATCGAAAGCCGCCGAGAGGTCTAATAAGACTAGGACAGAGGAATGGCCCCTGTCCCGGGCTCTCCAGAGATCATTCATCAGAGCGACCAATGCCGTCTCCGTGCTGTAGCCCGGCCTGAAACCCGATTGGTACGGGTCTAGATAAACCGCTTCATCCAGGATCTGAGGAAGTTGGTGCGCCACCACGCTCTCAACAACCTTCGCAAGGAAGCGAAGATTGGAGACTGGACGAAAGTTATTCAAAGAGGATGGGTCCAAGGTGGGCTTCTTGAGGAGAGGTCTCACCACCGCCTCCTTCAAGGCGGTGGGGAAGTGACCCTCACTCAGAGAAGCAGAGATGACCGCTAGGAACCAGCCTCGTGTCGCCTCTCGAGCTGCATAGGCCAGCCAGGAAGGGCACGGGTCCAGTAAGCATGTGGAGGAGCTCAACCTTCTCATAATCCTGTCCACTTCCTTAGGAGTTACAGGATCAAATTCTTCCCAGATGACGTCGACAAGACTGTCCATGTCTTGTTCTTCCATCTCAGCCCAGTTGGAGTCCAGACCAGTTCGAATCCGAGCGATTTTATCCAGCAGATATTGACCAAATTCCTCGGCTCGACCCTGCAAGGGTTCCTCCCTCACCTCTTGGTTTAATAGGGAGCGAGTCACCCTGAACAAGGCAGCCGGGCGATTATCTGCGGACGCGATGAGGGTGGAAAAGTAGTTGGATTTTGCCACCCTTATCGCAGCGAGATAAGACCTGGTGAGGATTCTTAGTCGCAATCGGTCGGATTCGGATCGACTGGACCTCCAACGGCTCTCTAGGCCCCGTCTCCGACGCTTCATCTCCCGGAGCTCCTCGGTGAACCATGGGGCTCGCTGGGATCTGCGCCGGGTCAGAGGCCGCAAGGGTACAACTCGGTCCAGAGCCTCCGTGGCTGCCTTTTCCCAGGCTTCCACTAAGGCTTCCGCCGAGCTGTGAGCAGGGGGTGCATGCGAGTCCCTAAGCGCTGCCTGGAACTTATCAGGGTCCATTAGGCGCCTAGGGCGGTACCATCTGACTGGCACCGTGCACCCACGGTGGGGGGTGGCAAGGGGGAAGTCTAGCCGCAGGAGGTGGTGATCGGTCCATGACAGGGGCGTAATAGTTGTGGCACCCCCACCGACATCATCACGCCACCGTCCAGACAAGAACACCAAGTCTGGGTTGTGGCCTCTCTCATGAGTCGGCCCAGAAATTATTTGCAACAGGTCCATGGCCGTCATGGAAGCCATGAACTCCCGAGCCAGTTCGGACGATCCTCCCAGGGACGGTAGATTAAAGTCGCCCAAGACCATGAGTCTTGGGAATTCAACCACCAACCCTGAGAGGACATCGAGTAGCTCGGGTAGGGCCGCCGCTGCACGATTAGGTGGTAGGTACGCCAGCAGCAGACCCAACTGCGCCCCTGGGCCGAATCTCAGTAGGAGAGACTCACAACCGACCATCTGAGGGACGGTGGTCTCTCGCGGGCTAAGGGATTCCCTGATGATAACTGCCACTCCCCCGCCCCTCCCATGAGCCCGGGGCTGGTGCAGTACCTGGAAACCTGGCGGGCAGAGGTCAACCAGAGGAACACCCCCCTCTGGGCCCAGCCAGGTTTCCGTGATGCAGGCCAGGTCCGCATGCTCACTCTCCACTAGGTCACGAATGAGGTGAGCTTTGTTAGCTGCGGACCTTGCATTCAGGTAGACCAGCCTTAGCATGGGAGGGTGCGCACCTTTGCTCCCGGGTCCTCCGGGGGAGAACAGAGGGTCGGAGCGTCTCACCGCCTCTTGTTGGGCTTATGCTGGAGGCCCCTTGCCGCCTTCTACAATCTACAAAAGACGTCTGTGTACGTAGGTCCTCGCCGTGGTGAGGCAGGATTCAATGGACTATTTTCAAGTCTCAAAAACTCCTTTTGGCAAAATTCAGCTTCAGCTAAGTCTCCCCGATTAAGATCTGCAAATGCCATCAAACAATTCTATTTTGCCAAAAGAGGTGAAGTAATACCGACTGCTTTGAAGCTATTTTAAACTGAAACCTTAACCTCAAATACCGAACCGTATGCCCAGGCGGGCCTTCGTCCTAGGGGAAAAAAAACAAACAAACAACGCCCCCCTCCCCAAATGCTCCAGATTAAATTTCTAAGAACTGTCCGTGCAAAGGAGTTGCCAACATCCTCTTTGAGGTAAAAATCAGATAGGCCTAAAATTTAAGATTAGAGCAGAGGTCTCCAACCTTTTGGGCACCAGGGACCAGTTCCGTCGTGAAATATTTTTCCACGGACCGCAGAGTGTGTGGTTTTGTGTGCTGCCTGCATCTCGCGGATGGGGCTTTGCTTGTTTGTGTGGACCGGTTGCTGGCATGCCGCAGCCCGCTACCGGGGTTGGGGACCCCTGCTCTAGGATTTTCTCTTAAGTCGGAAGAGCATCTTAGAACAAAAACTAATGCTCTGTGCCTCTGTGGGATATTATCAGAGTATCTACAAATCTTGGTTTAAGACCATGTTTCTCAACCGTGGCAACTTTACGATGTGTGGCCTTCAACTCCCAGAATTCAGCTGGGGAATTCTGGGAATTGAAGTCCACACATCTTAAAGTTGCCACGGTTGAGAAACACTGGACTAAGAACAAGGCCAACCGCAACTTTCCCAAAGATTTAATGGCATTGAATTTCAGGCCGAAGCAAGTATCTTGTCATAGACAAATGGAAGCTGGATGACAAAGGACTTCCAGGAATTATCCAATTCTCTCTCTCTTCACTGATATTTTCCTGACTAAGGAAAGCTCTGGGCTAGGCATAATATTTTGCCTTTGGCGTTACTGCAGGGGAGATACTGTAAAACCCCATGTGAGAAACGGGTCTTCCCACGTGGGCCTGGAGATGCCAAAACAGAGCAACGCACGTTATCCGTCTCTAGAGAATATTCTGTTTGCTGAAATCCTGCCTCTTTTACACCCGTACCCTGGGCCATCTGACAGGGCTTATACGCCCGTCCTTTTCTTTTGTTTTTCTCCATGTTGCTTAAAAGGCACAAATGTGGACGTGATTACTCATTGTTTTTTTTACAGGAGGCTTCTTAGTTTTCCCAACTCCTGTACAGCAAGGGTCCCCAACCTGCGGGCCATGGCCCGCTACCGGACCGTGGCCTATTGGCCACCGGGCCATGTGAATGGCTAGCTGTGCAGGCATTTGTGGCCCCACTTGCGTGAGCATCGACACAACCATCGTGGGGATTTCTGGCCCCACTCGTGCGAGCATCGCCACGAGCATTGCGGGAGTTCGCATCCCCATGCACAAGCGCTCACGTGCCCACACACTCAAATGCTCACGGTCCCTTTCGTACGAGCAGCGGGATGTTCGTGTGTGCGCATGCATTCATTCCTCCATAAAACCATCTCTTCTTTCTTCCCCCCCCTCCCTCCACGTCGGGCCGCCAAGCTTGGAGAACTCTGGCCTACAGCTCTGCCTTCTTTGCCAACAGTCCAAGTTTGGTTCCAACTGTAGTTCATTGTATTGATACCTGCATTGGTAATTAAGTGAAACCCACAGCCAGTTTTGTGCAGAGAGAATAGGATTCATTATTCAGAAGCAAAGCATGACAGGTGTTTCCACTCAGTTGTTGGCTGTACCTGTTGGTGCTGCCTTAAAATAGCTGCAGATTTTGTGGTGTTTTTAGTGTGGAAAGTATTCCTGAATAAATTAGTAAGGCACAGTTCGGATTTAGAATATTTCGCCTTCTCCTGGTTCCTTGTAGATGAGAAAGTTATTTTATTTGTATCCTTTTGCCTCTCTCTTTAATTAATAGTCCCATTAATAATGTCTACAATTTAATTTTGTCTGCTGAGGGTACTTAATGCTTACACACACACACACACACACACACACACACACACCGAGGAAGCTAAGGTTGTAAGTAGCAGAAAACCTTTTAATATCTATTTCGTTATTTTTCTTTTTCTAAATCTTAAGGGTCTACTACACTGGTGTTATACGACTCTAATTATAATTATAACTGAGCCCTGATTGTGCAGTGGTTAGAATGTAGTATTGCAGGCTAATTCTGCCCACTGCCAGCTGTTCGATCCTGACCAGGTCAAGATTGACTCAGCCTTCCATCCTTCTGAGGTCAGTAAAATGAGGACCCAGAATGTTGGGGGCAAAAGGCTGACTCTGTAAACCGCTTAGAGAGGGTTGTAAAGCACTGTGAAGCGGTATATAAGTCTAAATGCTAATACTATTGCTATAATTAGACATAGATTTATATTTTGAATGCCAAGGTCATGTGACCTTGTGCACTGTGATTTCTTTCCAGGACTTTTGAGATTTTTTTTTTACATGTCCACAACATAGGATAAAATGTTCTCTCTGTCTCATGGCACTTTCAGCATGTGTTATGATATGATTAATCTAGTTTAGGAATGATCGATGGAGTTATATGCCATCTATAGGTACGCCATCTGTATGTCCTTTATACTAGTTTCCTCTTTCTCTTACATTATAACTTGGGATAAATTGCGCAGATTTATTCCAGAGTTCTTGGTCCCAGACAATTTTTGAGTAGTAAATGGTGAGGTTTATTTTGTTTCCAGGAAAGGTCACGGTTTCCAAAGGCGTATTAGCTAAAAGCTATAATCTCTTAATTGCAGCACCCAGAAAAAAAACAACATACTGATGAATTTTCGTGGGAGAGAAGCAAGCAACTACAATGCAGTTTCTCTGGGTTTTTGTTCTGTTTTGCAAAAAAAGAAAAAAAAGGGGTGTGTGTGAATGGTGCGTAAGCCTTTGTTTAGGCTTAAGACATCAAAGCACTCATTAATTCTCTAATCTGTCAGAAGGACACCCCCAGCCCACCTACTTCAGTGATGCCAGTGCTCGCTTAGTTCAAGGCCTTTGTGGCAGAAAATAATTTCGCTCAGGCCTAATGCTGTTAAGAACATTCGTTTTGATTTATTTATTTTTCTTAGCCAAGGCTATTCAAATAATAGAGCAATCTTCCGACACTCTCCTGTTGGAACAACTAACATTATCAAGCAGTCGCATTAATATAAATTTAAAAAGGCTCTTTAAAAAGAGCCTTGGTGGAGCAGTGGGCTAATGCCTCCTTAAGTAACACCAGCTGCTTGCCATTAGTGCAGGTTCGCGTCCCACCAGGCTCAAGGTTGACTCAGCCTTCCATCCTTCCGAGGTAGGTAAAATGAGGACCCAGATTGTTGGGGGCAATTAAGCTGACTTTGTAATAATGCCGCTTGGGGGTGTGTGTGAAAGCCCTAACAAGCAGGCATATACATAGAATGAAGGCTACTGCTAAGCTTGTAAGCCGCCCTGAGTCTTCGGAGAAGGGCGGGATATAAATGGGATTAAAAAAAATACTTCAGAAAGCGGGCAGTGCCACGTAGCAATGTTTTGCAGAAGTTACTGAGCGGAGACGCAAAGCCTTTTTCATCAATCAGGAGAATAACCCACAAGAAAGAAAGAGGGAAGAATGGGGCAGAAGGGCAGAAGCCCAGCAGATCTAGTGGTTGTTATTGACCTGGAAACCTGGAGACTGAGTTAGATGAGGAGGGGGTGGGGAGGAGACCCAACACCTGTGTGGACCTGGTGGTGGTCGTGGTAGGGAAAGGCCTGTGGGGGCCCGGTGGGGGGAAACCTACGGAAACCCAATGGGGGAGAGCTAGGCAAGGGAGGGGCTGCAGCATCCCTGAAGTTGGTTGTAAGGAGGAACAACCGTGGGGGGGCATTGGAGCAGCCCTAACTTTCGGATCGGATTGCAAGTAGGGGGGGTTTTTTGGGTTGGGGAGGGGGTCCGTCATGTGTTTGAATATTCAGTAAGTGACCCGTCATGAAGTGAGGACTACCTGTAGCTTGTTTAATGTTAATCCATGCTTATCTGGCTATTGCTTGCTGGAGGATATGTGTTCAGGGTTTTTTTGTTTCCTTCGTAGAGTTTTTACTGTCTTATGAATGGTGTGTAAATGTGCTTCATCTCTGCGTGTCTGGTGATGCCAGGCCAACAATCAAAGCAGGAAATAATACCTAATGAAGGAACTACCAAGGAGAAAAGCCCACCCCACCCCACCCCACCCACACTGGCCGGGGGCTGGACTAGAAGGCCTTCAAGGTCCCTTCCAGCTTCTCTTTCTGTTCTGTTCTGTTCCGTTATTCTATTCTATTCTATTCTATTCTATTCTATTCTATTCTATTCTATTCTATTCTATTCTATTCTATTCTATTCTATTCTATTCTATTCTATTCCATACCATTCCATTCTTCTAATTCTATTCTATTCTATTCTATTCTATTCTATTCTATTCTATTCTATTCTATTCTATTCTATTCTATTCTATTCTATTCTATTCCATTCCATTCCATTCCATTCCATTCCATTCCATTCTTCTAATTCTATTCTATTCCATTCCATTCCATTCCATTCCATTCCATTCCATTCCATTCCATTCCATCCCATCCCATCCCATCCCATCCCATCTCTATTTTCTAGTGCTTTTTACTGTGCTGTCTAGATTTGCCATGGCTTTCCTCCCCAGGAGCAAGCATCTTTTAATTTCTTAGCTGCAGTCCCCATCTGCGGTGATCTTGGAGCCCAAGAAAATAAAATCTGTCACTACCTCCAATTCTTCCCCATCTATTTGCCAGGAATTGAGAGGGCCAGATGCCATGATCTTGGTTTTCTTAATGTTAAGTTTCAACCCAACTTTTGCACTCTCCTTCTTCAGCTATTTGCACATGGTGGGTGTCAAAATATCCTTCCATTTTTTCCCTGCGCAGAGCATTCTTCCTGCTGTCAGCATATGTGGCATCAAAAATGTTGGTTTTATTGTTTTAACATCTTGTTATCTTGTCTAAACTCAGATTCACAAGCTGGCTGGCCATATAAATGGATTAAATGCACCCATGAATGAAAAGATTTAGCATATCTGAATCCAAACCAAGGCTGGGAAAATTGTTCTTCTGGAAATGAGGGTTGTTATTATTGTTATTATTTTTAATAAAAAATATTGCAGGATATTAAAAGATATTTTTCCCCTTTCAGTGACTATTTCAACAAGCACCTTTTTTGATGGCATATTGGTCACGGGACTTTATACATCGACCAGTGTTCAAACTTCTCAGAGCATTGGCGGATCCAGTGCATTTGGATTTGGTAAGTCCAATCTTTTTTCTTGGAAAAAATTAATTATGATAATTAACCTAACAGTGTTCACTTTTATTTCGTTTTAGAGAATGTCCACTTTGACTAAGCACAGGTGGAGAAATAATTCGTGGTACGGTATTATACTATCTGGGTTGCAGCAATTCAGGCAGCCACTAGATGGCAGCCAAGAGATGAAGAAAAATCTCCTTGCTGCCATCTAATGGTTGACAGATTTTGTAGCCCTGCTCCTATGCTGCTATTCTCGTCAATGGGAAACTCATCCTAGAGGCTATTTAGCCCCACAGTCATGTCCCTAAAAGGTTAACATATGTCAAAACATTCAGAGGCAAAGAGCATTTAAATCGTGGCCCAGCTGGGGATTCAGGAAACAAGTTGTCCATTGCTTTTGTAATTGGTAATTTAAGCAGGCAGGGGTTAAGAAGCAATGCAAACTTAACAGACAGACACGGAAGAACTAGAGAGACATGGTGTCCTGCTTCATATCTAATGAAAACTGTTTCTTTTGGACTTAGCGTCATGCTTGAAGCCATCTAATACAGCTTGCATCCGTGGTCGCTTCCTGTAAAGGGGTGACATTGGGGTATTTAAAAGACCCTTGTTCCCAAGGAAATGCCATCCGTCCATTTGGGACAAATGAGCCCTGCTGTGGGTCTGTAGTCTGTGTGACAGGAAACGACTTGATGGCAACATTTTTTTTTTAAGCTCTCCTGTCCTCTGGAACAGCTTTCCCTCCAAATTTCCCATCCTCATTGTAATGTAGTGGGTCCGACGCAAGGAAGAGATGCCAGCCGGAGTACGTGTCCAGCTCTTTATTGTGTGTGGGGGGGTGCATACTGGAGAACAAGGGCTACCTGGCCTCCTTATATACCTGGCCAGGTAGGCGGTTAGCCAATGGGGTTGGCCCTAGGTTTCCCGCCAAAACTGGGTTTCCCGCCAAAACTGTCCAGGCCAACGCCCCCTAGTGGCCGCTGCTATGCAGATGCCTGCACCTGGATACATAACACTCATGGCCTTCTGGAGACTTGCAAAAACTTGGATTTTCCCAGAAGCCTTGGGGACTGATCCATGTAGAGCTACTGACCACCACCACCAATGGTTTCACTAATGTGAAACTAGTATAGTATTGCAGACTGCCCTATAATACTGTATTTTGAGATTGGCCTAATTTTTGCATGCTGTACATCCACCCCCCCCCCGAGTCCTAGTCAACTGAAAGTAATAAATAAATCCAATTAGTCAGAAGCATTTTGAAGAAGTATATGGACAAACCCTAATGTGTGCTTTGAGCCAAATCTGGCGCTTAGAAAATTGATTACTTTGAATGAGAAACATTGACGCAGTGTCAGCACCTAGTTTCGTGCTTTTAAGACAAGACAAGATAAAATAAGATAAGATAAGATGAGATAAGATAACCTTTATTGTTATTTTTTAACACTGAGCACAACAGCGCACATCAAAAATGAAATTTAGTTGAATGGAATGGAATGGAATAGAACAGAACAGAACAGAACAGCAGAACAGAACAGAACAGAACAGAACAGAACAGAATAGAATAGAATAGAATAGAATAGAATACAGAGTAGAGAACAGAACAGAACAGAACAGAACAGAACAGAACAGAATAGAATAGAATAGAATAGAATAGAATAGAATAGAATAGAATAGAATAGAATATATGGAATGGAATGGAATGGAAAAGAAAAGAAAAGAAAATATGGAATGGAATAAAATAGAATAGAAAATATGGAATAGAATAGAATAGAATTACAGAATAGAATTACAGAATAGAATAGAATAGAATAGAATAGAATAGAATAGAATAGAATAGAATAGAATAGAATAGAATAGAATAGAAAATATGGAAGAGGATGGAAGGGAAGGGAATGTATCAGAACAGAATAGAATATTTAAACTTATAATGTAATATTATAGGTATTTATAGAAGGCATTTCAAATATTCTGAAGCTATGAATTCCCCCACTTTTATGCATATAAATTAATATTTCGGTGCTATGCTGTTTTACCCTTTATGTTTGAAAAAGGAATGTTCTTTTTTTGTATGGATTTTATTAGTTTTTATAGGGTTAGGAATAAACTGGGGTCGGGGTTGGGGTTGGGATTTGGGTTAGGGTTAGGGTTGGGGCTGGGGTTGGGGGTTTTTCCGAATAACATTTTCATTATTTAGCAACCAGCATAATGTCTGGGTGCATGTATTTAACTAACAATAATAGATATAGTTAATTGCCATAAACAAGTGTGGAAAACAGTCATAACTCACTTTTTTCACTGCCTTTGTAACATTGAACGGTCGCTACATGAACTGTTGTAAGTCGAGAACTATTCAAGTGTACACGTGTGTGTGTGTGTGTGTGTGTGTGTGTGCGCGCGC
The DNA here is from genome assembly GCF_947247035.1 of Vipera ursinii. Lineage (NCBI taxonomy): Eukaryota > Metazoa > Chordata > Lepidosauria > Squamata > Viperidae > Vipera > Vipera ursinii. Next base: position 3,461,485 of record NC_139515.1, on the reverse strand, counting down.
GCGTGTGTGTGCGTGCTTGTGTGTGTGTTAGGGTTAAGGGACTTCCTCGCAGCTGCATTTGAAGGGCCCTCTGCGCTGTTTCCTGCAGCTTTTCCCGAGAGAGAACTGCCCTTAGTTGCAGCATTTAAATAAAGTTTAGGCTGTGCCAAGCCACATTTTTGATACCGTTTCTCTATAAATGAAATTGAAATGGCTCCACTTCTCTCTCTCGTTTACTTTGTGACAAACCAAATGGGTTTTAGGAACCCACACCAGAAACCCCTGCCAGAAACCAAACAGATGGTCAAGTGGGAAGAAAATGACCCAGGGCATTCTCATTAGAACAGTTGGGGGAAAAAAAATTTAAAAGGTCCCCCATTTGCCTGGCGCTGTATCTAATACTCTTTGAACTGCCCCATTTCAGCTACAAGTCGACAATCTCCAAGTCTATTTTAATGGGGATTATCAAACACAATTTGCCCAGAAGACTTTACCAGCTCTCTACTGCTAATTATCCCAAGTTTAAATAATCACAGAGTTGTGGAATAATTGGAAAGAAATCCTGTTCTCTTGCCAGTGCCTAATTACTAATTAACAGGAGATAAAATATCGGTGTAGCGTCATGGCTGGAAGAATCTGTTAACAGTTAATTAAATTGTGAAGGGTCCAAAGTGACGCTGGTCAGCCACGTTTAGATTTTCAGTCTTAACTTGGTAAATTCCCTCACTGCGGTCCACTTTCTGAGTCAGTTATAAGGATGCTGAGAGTGAAAATTACAAAGTCCATGTAATATACTTAATATACTTATGACCCCCCCCCCAAAAAAAAGTTCCTTTGAAGTATATAAACGTTCATTGCCCTGGAATTTATGAATAATATTTTAGAATGAGAGCATTAGTGCTCAAGACGATTGGCTTCAAGTCCCAGAAATCTCCAGCCAATAATGGCCACTGGTGAGAATTCTGGGAATTGAAGGCAGCGTATAAAAAAGTCACCTAAATTAGGAAAACGTTGATCTGTTAGCAGTTAGTATTTTTCCAGCATTAAGTGCGCACATCTTCAGTAGCAAGTTTCGGAAACGTTGTAGTAGATAGTATCAATAAATACTTGTAATTTCCAGTTCTAATTTCCTAATAGTTACAAATTGCTTTATTTACACAGTTATCTACCACCTCAAAGTCTTTAGCCTCTGGGAGTTTCTACAGCTTTTCAGGCATTAAAAGTAGCAGTAAGAATAAAAATACATTTAAAAAATAAACCTCCATTAACAATATAACAAGTGATAATAACATACACACGCATATGTATATGATATTCTGAGGAGGAGGAGGACAATGGCCTTGGCATCTTTTGTGCTGAGCTTAGCTTTCTTGTAGACCTTGCAGTACCCAACCAGGTAACCTCAACGGTACTAAAAGGGAGTGAGGTTTCCTGGATGCTTTATTCGGGAATCATGTTTTATTGAGAAACGCCAGAAGGCCACTTGGAAACTTCAGCTGGTCCAGAATGCAGCACTGTGCACAATAATGTTGTTGTTGTTAGTTGCAAAGCCGTGTCCGACCCATCGCGACCCCATGGATGACATTCCTCCAGGCCTTCCTGTCCTCTACCATCTTCTGGAGTCCATCTAAGCTCACGCCTACTGCTTCAGTGACTCCATCCAGCCACCTCCTTCTCTGTCGTCCCCTTCTTCTCTTGCCCTCAACCTTTCCCAGCATTAGGCTCTTCTCCAGTGAGTCCTTCCATTAGGTGGCCAAAGTATTTGAGTTTTAGCTTCAGGATCTGGCCTTCTAAAGAGCAGTCAGGGTTGATCTCCTCTAGGATTGGCCAGTTTGATCGCCTTGCAGTCCAAGGGACTTGCAGGAGTCTTCTCCAGCACCCTAGTTCGAAGGTTTCAATAATAGGGGCCCCTAGATTTGTCCGCATAACACTTCCGTTGTGCAAGCTGCACTGGCTTCCATTTTCTTTCTGGGTGCAATTCAAGATGTGACTCATCCAATTTAAAGCTCTATATGACCCGGCGCCATCTTAGCTGCAGGGCCATCTTTTCCTAAGGAAATCTACCCATCCTATCCGGTCGGATAAGGTGGGCCCTTTCCACATCTCTTCCTTTAAATACTGCCATTTTTGGGGGAGCTAAGATGAGTGTCATTTCCATGGCAGCCTCTGCCCTATGGAAGATCCTTCCCCGTTGAGGTTTGCCAGGTCTCCCCTTCCCACCCCCAGCCTTCTGAAAACCACTGGAGAACTGGATTTCCACCCCCCCTCCCCAAACTCTAGGAGAAGATGAAGTGACTGCACACATCAGAATTTCGACTTGGCACTGGTTCCTTTTTTTTAACTTTCCGCAATTTGTTTGGTTCTTTAGATTTAACAAAAGGGACGCAGTGGGTTAGGACGCTGAGCTTGTCGATCAGAAGGTCGTCAGTTTGGCGGGTCGAATCCTGAGTGCCGTGTAGCAGAGTGAGCGCCTGTTTCTCATCCCAGCTTCTGCCAACCTAGCAGTTCGAAAGCACATAAAAATGCAAGTAGAAAAATAGGGACCACTCCGGTGGGAAGGTAACAGCGTTCCGTGTGCCTTTGGTGTCTAGTCATGCCGGCCACATGACCACAGAGACGTCCTTGGACACCGCTGGCTCTTCGGCTTTGAAACGGAGATGAGCACCGGCCCCTAGAGTCGGAAACGACTAGCACGCATGTGCGGGGGAACTTTTACATTTACCTTTAGATTTAACAGGGTTTTTTTATGCTGTTTTAACTTTTGATTAGGAGTGACCCAGGATTGGTTATAAGTTGTGTGTCTATGGAAATAATAAACAAATTACAAATATTTTGTTGTTTCCCCCCCAGCTCACGATTAGATGAATTGATTTCTGATTTTTATTGCTGTTGTGCTATGATTATATAGTGTGCACTGCCTGGATTTGTTCTGCAATCTGTCAGTGCGCAGACATAGTCATAAATAGCTAAATAAACCAATGTTGTCGAATAGGATAGCACTAACCCTCCACTGAGATCGTAAGGGAGTTTTTCCGAAGAGCTAAAAATAGAAGGAAAGGTTTTAAAAGAGAATATAACATTCTCTCATCCGTCGAAATGTCAGGTTTAGTTAGCACTTGGCTAAATATAATAGCTGCATGTCTAGGAGCAAATAAATATGATATTTGACATGTCATTGATGTTACAGAATAGCACATTCTAGATTCAACCTATTGTAGAGCTAGATGTAAGAGCTTCGTGTCTAGATGCCAATGTTCTTAATTACCACTTTGGGATCGAAGAATAAGCTAGAATATTGGAAGATTTTGTGAAAGAACTGTGCACTGCTTCACAAAGCCTATTCATTTACAATTGGCTTGTCCTATTAGTGTGAAAGCTCACATTAGAAATGGTTTTGTAATAATATACAGAGCAGAGATCCTACAGAATTTTATATATTTATTAACATTATGTGCCCATTGCCTCCAGTCTTGATTTTCGGGGCAGCGTGCAGCAAAGCCGGAGAATTGAACAAGAACATTAAACAAGAACAAATAAAGCTGGGGGTAGAGACAAAGCAAAATACACACAAAAGCGACATTGGACTGCTCGCCATCAATTCAGTTAGGGCAGAATGCAGGGTGGGACAAAAGAGTTTTGACACTGCCAGTCCAAAAAAAAAACAAACCAAAAACCTTTTGCAAATAAATGATGGTTCTTCGCTTGTCGATTTTGTCAAAATTTGGGAGCAATAAATTAAGAGTCCTTGGTTCTCTCTGCGGGTGCTTCGTGTTCAGTTCTGAAAAGGTGCTCTGGAAGATGCAGAGGCCTGAACGAAACACCTCTCTGCAGCTCTTTAAAGCAACTGCATCTTTCCCCAAAGACTGTGCTACATTCTGTGGCCCAAGAGGTTAGAATGGAGCATTGGAGGCTAACTCTGCCAACTGCCAGCAGTTCGATCCTGACCAGCTCAAGGTTGACTCAGCCTTCCCTCCTTCTGAGGTTGGTAAAATGAGGACCCAGATTGTTGGGGGCGAAAGGCTGACTCTATAAACCCCTTAGAGAGGGCTGTGAAGCCCTGTAAAGAGGTATATAAGTCTTAAGTGCTACATTCCTCTCTATTCCAAAAGACATTTTTGGACTAAAAATCTGAATCGATGCACAGCCCTTGATGACCCAAGAAACAAAACAATTGTGCAGCTCCTTTAAAAGGTTTATCGGCAGGAAAATATTGTTTATGTTTATGTTTGTTTATGTTTTATTTAATTTATATACCGCCCTTCTCCCTGGGGACTCAGGGCGGTTCACAGGGCATATAAATAAAAATACAATACTATACAAAAGTTAAAACAAAGATTAAATCAGTGCCCAATTAAAAAACAATAATACAATCTAAAATGACAATTTAAAACCCAACTCCCCCATCAGGCCAGACCGGCCAATTCAAACAAATGGGTCTTCAGACCACGACGGAAAGTTCGGAGGTCCGATGCCGTCCGGAGCTCCACCGGCAGTTGGTTCCACAAAGCCGGGGCACCCACAGAGAAGGCTCTCCCCCTGGGGGCCGCCAGTCGGCATTCCCTGACCGGAGGCACCCTGAGGAGGCCCTCTCTGTGGGAACGCACAGGGCGGAGGGGAGTTGAAGCCGGCAGCAGGTGGTCCCCGAGGTACCCCGGACCCATGCCATGTAGGGACTTAAAGATCATAACTAAGACCTTGAACCTCACCCGGAAGACAACTGGTAACCAATGCAGCTCGCGGAGCAAAGGTGTAACATGGGAGTACCGGGAAACTCCCAAGACAACTCTCGCGGCCGCATTCTGTACCAGTTGGAGCCTCCGAGTGGTCTTCAAGGGAAGCCCCATGTAGAGAGCATTACAGTAGTCAAGGCGAGAGGTCACGAGCGCATGAGTGACCGTGCACAGGGCATCCCGGTCCAGATAGGGCCGCAACTGGCGCACCAGGCGAACCTGGGCAAAAGCCCCCCTAGTCACGGCCACTACATGATCTTCTAGGGTAAGCCGTGAATCTAGGAGGACTCCCAAGTTGATTCCCCGAGCCCAAAACCTCTGCTGCTAAGCAAGGAGTATAAATCCTTCCGTTCCCCCGCCATCCAGTCAGAGCTGAAGAAGCTTCTGGGATGAGAAGCGAAATGTCTTCGAAGAAAAACAAAAAAAGTCCAGTTGCCTCCTGAAAAAAAAAAGCTCCTTTGGGACAACACTGACCCAGATGGCTGCGAATCTCCATGGACATGTGCTAATAAAATAATAAGCATTCTTGTGAGAGTGATTTCAAATCAAATTCCGGAATGTACGTATTCCCTGGCAATATTTCTTCTTCCCAACCGTTCATTAAAGAAGTTGGCTCGGAATTTCACCTCCAGCTACAATTTTATATTTACGTGGCATACACTTAACGTATAGGTCAATATTTTCCCCCCCTGTTTTAATATCAGGGGTAGGCAACCTTGGCTCTTTTATGACTCGTGGACTTCAACTCCCAGAATTCCTGAGCCAGCATGGCTCAGCTTGGAAACCTCTCCCTTTCCCTTCAGCCTGGCTGACTCAGGAATTCTGGGAGTTGAAGTCCATGAGTCATAAAGCGGCCTAGGCCTAGGCCAGGGGTAGGCAACCTTGGCTCTTTTATGACTTGTGGACTTCAACTCCCAGAATTCCTGAGCCAGCATGGCTCAGCTTGGAAACCTCTCCCTTTCCCCTCAGCGTGGCTGGCTCAGGAATTCTGGGAGTTGAAGTCCACGAGTCATAAAGCGGCCTAGGCCTAGGTCAGGGGTAGGCAACCTTGGCTCTTTTATGACTCATGGACTTCAAGTCCCAGAATTCCTGAGCCAGCAGAGCTTGGCTCGGAAACTCTCTCTTTCCCCCTCAGCGTGGCTGGCTCAGGAATTCTGGGAGTTGAAGTCCACGAGGCGTAAAAGAGCCGAGGTTGCCTACCCCTAGTATAGATAGTCCTGAACTTACAACCGTTTGTTTAGTGACCGTTCAAAGTTACAACAGCACTGAAAAAAAGGTGACTTGTGACCATTTTTTCACACTTAATGACCGTTGCGGCATTCCCACGGTCACATCATCAACATTCGGACGCTTGGCAACTGACTCATATTTACGACGGTTGGAGTGCCCCGGGGTCATGTGATCCTGACCTTCTGAGAGGCAAAGTCAAGGGAAAAAGCCAGATTCACTTAACAACCGGGTTTCTAACTTAACAACTGCAGTGATTCACTTAAGAACTGTGGCAAGAATGGTCATAAAATGGGGGAAAACTCACTCACCCATCGTCTCAAAGACTACCTGTATTTCAGTGGAAATAGAAAGTTTACGTATCATAAGTAATCAACATTACATCAAATTGGTTGCCGGAACTTAACAAAGCAGTTTCTCCCCCAAAATCAGAATTCTGCTTTTTTATTATTATTTTAATTTATTGCTGATCTTTGCCTATCAGTGTGTATATCCTGACAAATACCAAACACAATGTCATATATTTGCTTTGAAGTCCTAAGGAATCGCAGCCACTTTAATGTTTCTTGACTTGCTATCAAAAAATACACAATTATCTTTGCCATGAATCAATAGCTACTGACAGCATTAGCTTCTGGATAAACAATATGACTTCTAATGAATCCACATTATATGAAAGAAGGCCCTTTGGCCGTGAGCTAGCATAACAAATATTCCAGCAGGAGCATCTAGAAACCTGATCTGAGTAAAGCAAATAAAATTTAATTTGAAACCCAGTGTATTCTTTTTCGCCACTCATCAAATAAAATTCCATTAAAAATCATTGCTTTCCACGATGAATGCGGCAATATCCAACATCCACAGGGGGTTCAAAGCTAGTCAATAAAAGTCATAGCTGTGTGAACTTTGTGGATGTGCTGAGCTTGCATGGACAAAGGAAAGAGCTTTCAAGCGGGCTGCTGTGACCACCGTACTGGTAGTCCTCATTTAGTGGCCGCAATTGTTTCCAGTGAAATGATCTGTAAGTGACATGCTCACTAAGAAACCGTGTGTGTGTGTGTGTGTGTGTGGCACAGAGAGAGAGAGACAGAGAGATGCTGTTATAATGATCACACTTGGAATACTGCATCCAGTTTTGGTCACCACAATGCAGAAAAGATGTTGAGACTCTGGAAAGAGTGCAGAGAAGAGCAACAAAGAGGATCAGGGGACTGGAGGCTAAAACATACAAGGAAGGGTTGCTGGAATTGGGTATGTCCAGTTTAATGAAGAGAAGGACGAGGGGGGACAGGATAGCAGTCTTCCAGTATCTGAGGGGCTGCCCCAAAGAAGAGGGAGTCAAGCTATTTTCCAAAGCACCTGAAGTCAGGACAAGAAGCAACGGGTGGAAACTAATCAAGGAGAGAAGCAACCTGGAATCACGGAGAAAGATGCTGACAGTGAGGACGATTAACCTGCACTAATTGCAGGCAGCTGGTGTTACTTAAGGAGGCATTAGCCCACTGCTCCACCAAGTCATAAAAGAGCCAAGGTTGCCTACCCCTGGTCTAGTTCAATGAAGAGAAGGACCAGGGGTAACATGATAGCAGCCTTCCAATATCTCAGGGGCTGCCCCGAAGAAGAGGGAGTCAAGCTATTCTCCAAAGCGCCTGAAGGCAGGACGAAGGCAGCTTGCCACCAGAAGTTGTGGATGCTCCAACACTGGAAGTTTTTAAGAAAAGACTGGACAGCCATTTGTCTGAAATGGTCTAGGGTTTCCTGCCTGAGCAGGGGTTGGACTAGATGACCTCCAAGGTCCCTTCTAACTCCGTTATTCTGTTATTCTGTCAAAGCGAATTGGCGGTAGATAAGAGTCAATGGAAGAAAAGTTCGGACAGCCATTTGTCTGAAGTGGTATAGGTTTTCCTGCCGGAACAGGGAGGTTGGAGTAGAAGAACCTCCAAGGTCCCTTTCCAACTATGTAATTCTGCATTCTGGTGAAATTTCAGCAGCATCTCCCTGCCCCAAATTGGCACCTCTTCCTCAAAGCCAAACAATCGGGGAAATAATAAGAAGATACAAGAGGTAGGAAAACTTCGTCATCTCCATCAGAGCACGTATATCTATTGCAAGAGATCATCTGCCCTGCGCTTAGGTATCCTAAGGATCGCTGTTCATGAGGATCGCTCTTCTTAACGCCCTTGCTAAGGAAGGGGCATTATGAACAAAACCCATCTCTGTTGGCACACCTGTGTGTTTTTTTTCCCTCCTTTGCTCTGCCAGTTCTGATGACCAACAGACAGCCCTGGTTCCCCAAGAGAGAATCATTACAATAACAGCATGACTAAAATGAGCCCAACTCAGCAGCACACAAAAATAAATTGAAAACACCAGCATACTTAACAATTAAAAAATATTGAACAACGTACTATAAACCGTTTTAAAAAAAAAACCCTGCTCATACTCCTTCCCCATCTAAGTCAACAGTAAAAGGCCTTGCAAAGAAATTGGACAATTGGAGATTTTTTTTGGTAGTGAGTCTTCAGATAAATCATTGCTGAGGTATGAAAAGGTAAAGGTAAAGGTTCCCTCGCACATGCGTACTAGTCGTTTCTGACTCTAGGGGCCGGTGCTCATCTCCGTTTCAGAGCCGAAGAGCCAGCGCTTGTCCGAGGACGTCTCCGTGGTCCTGTGGCCGGCATGACTAGACGCCAAAGGCGCACGGAACGCTGTTACCTTCCCACCGTAGTGGTCCCTATTTTTCTACTTGCATTTTTATGTGCTTTCGAACTGCTAGGTTGGCAGAAGCTGGGACGAGTAACAGGCGCTCAACTCTGTTACGCGGCACTCGGGATTCGACCCGCCAAACTGCCGACCTTCTGATCGACAAGCTCAGCGTCCTAACCCAAATTGCATACATATTTCGTAGCAGTAGGCAACCTACTGCTTTGCAGCCACTCGGGAATGCAAAATATTAACTCTTACAAGTAGGACATTTCACCAGGTTGACTTATATGAGGGGTCCTTGGTGCTCTCTGAGCTGGCTTGTTTTCTTGCAGACATTTCATTACCAAACTAAGTAACATCATCAATCCTAGTGATGTACTACAGTAGTACTAGCACTAATGACGTTATCTAGTTTGGATAAGGAAACGTCTGCAAGAAAACAGCCCAGCTCAGAGAGCACCGAGAACCCCTCATTTCAGCCCTGAGCTACTGTACAAATATTCTCCTTTATCATTTGATTCATGTACTGTAATATATCCATTTTATTAAGAAACAACATACTTTAAAAACACTTCGGGAAGTCTCTCAGTTTCCATCTTGTTAGTAAAGAAGAGTCATCTAAGAAAAGCAAATGTCTGCAAATAAAAGAAGGTTTGTGAGCAGGATATAAAATATAATTATCCACAAAATGCAGCTCAGGCACACTGTGCTTTTTTTTAAATGATCCAAGGCCATGTAAATAGGCCCCCAAGCGTGTTTTTTTTTTTTTGGAATGCAATGTAATAATGGAAACTTTCTTGAAGTTTGACTGCAGGGCAAAGGAGAATTGGCCCACTAGAAATAAATAAATATACGTATACATATACATATACATATACATATACATATACATATACATATACATAGTGAGCGCCTGTTACTCGTCCCAGCTTCTGCCAACCTAGCAGTTCGAAAGCACGTCATGCCGGCCACATGACCACGGAGACGTCCTCGGACAAGCGCTGGCTCTTCGGTTTTGAAACGGAGATGAGCACCGGCCCCTAGAATTGGAATCGAAGGTTCCCCCATATATAATTGTAAAGGCAATCCCGTTGCATTTGTGAGTCTGGCTTTCGACCTCTAACATCTGGAGTTGATAAAGTGATTATGCAGACAAATAGCAACGCCAGGGAGAAATCAGCCCCCATTAGCATATTACTAGAGGGCTGAGATTAATCAGTGTTTGTTTTTTTTTAGAAAACGTTAAGCTTTCTGATCTGCTAATCTGCCTTACAAGAAAAAACAATTAAGAAGCCATATCAGACTCACCATGCTAGCCTTATTTACTTATGTTCCGTTCAGAAATCAGTGGGGTGGCACCAATAATGTACTTGAAGCAGAGACTTTGGCTGTAATTGCTCAGGTCCCTCGGGACCACTTTTTCCTATTAAAAACGGATTTAAGCTTAGAAGATCACTCATTTTCGCGCATTAATGTTTGCCTCCTGGTTTGTATGTTCCTTATTTGCTTCCACTCCGAAATTAGTTACATTTGGAATAAACCTTGCTGTAAATGCTTCCACAGGGTGCTAACAATAGTTTATCCAATGTGATGATTACATTTGTTTAGTACAGAAGACATATAAAAGTATGCTTATCCATCCTTAGGATGAAAATCTCATTAACACGAAGCTCGGCCAATGCATTTATTTGTTGACCTGTGCTTTATCAAGATAAAGTGCATAGTAGCTGGTTAGAGGATCAAAAGTTTTCCATCTGAATATTGGAATCCCAGAATATTTGAAGTCTGTAGCTTAATCTAGGGCAGGGGTCTTCAAACATGGCAACTTTAAGACTTGTGGACTTCAACTCCCAGAATTCCTCAGCCAGTCAGAAAGTCATACAATCCTGGTCTAGAGCTGACATGATATGGACATCTGTGGAACTTAAAACAATGACATAAGAAGCTGAGATAGAAACTAATGTGTGGGCAGACCCTAACCCAATAAAGATGACTTGGAGAGGAGCTAAGATAAAATTCAGATGGTCCTTGAACAAGTCTATATTGAGAGAAAAAGAATTCTTAACGACTAGCGACAAAGGAAATGGATTTTTTTTCTTCAAAAATAAACAAGAAAGAAGAAACGTCGCTTCAAAATGTGCGGGATACGGCTACAGCATATTTCAGAGGGCTGGCTATAACTGATATTGCTAAAAAGAATAAAGAAAAGAAAGAAAGAAATGGGCAAAGTTTGAAGACCCCTGTTTTAGGGTAAGAATCTATTTCGGCTGGTGAAATAGCAAATTATATTCCTGAACCAGAGAAGCAGAATTCCAGCTAAGGCTTCGTTCAACTGCCCTGTTTCTAAAGGAAAACTTTGAGAGCAAAATTTGCAGGATATTTATTCAGTCAATCAAGCGCTTAGACCAGGGCTCAGCAACCTGAAACAGTGAAAGAGCCACTCGGAACCGGTTCCCTCACAAAAGGAAAAACTGGGAGCCGCAAAAAATGTGTGTGCATGCACGTACATGCGCGCATGCGCAGAACAGGGTTTGTCTGAAGAGTGGAGCCAAGGCAAGATATGCACTTACCCTGCATATTTGAATTGATTGGTTGAACTTTTTTAGTCCCACTTTTTTTTTTTTTTTGAACTGCGCATGGCAGAGGACTGGGAGCCGCAAGAGACGGCTGAAAGAGCCGCATGCGGCTCCGGAGTCGCGGGTTGCAGATCTGTGGCTTAGACTTACATACTGCTCCACAGTCCTTTACAGCCCTCTCTAAGAGGTTTACAGCAGGGGTCGCCAACCTGTGGGCTGTGGCCCATTACCGGGCCATGGCCTGCTAGCCATGCTGGCTCAGGAATTCTGGGAGTTGAAGTCCATGAGTCATAAAAGAGCCAAGGTTGCCTACCCCTGGCCTAGGCCTAAGCCGCTTTATGACTTGTGGACTTCAACTCCCAGAATTCCTGAGCCAGCCACACTGAGGGGAAAGGGAGAGGTTTCCAAGCTGAGCCATGCTGGCTCAGGAATTCTGGGAGTTGAAGTCCATGAGTCATAAAAGAGCCAAGGTTGCCTACCCCTGGCCTAGGCCTAGGCCGCTTTATGACTCGTGGACTTCAACTCCCAGAATTCCTGAGCCAGCCACGCTGAGGGGAAAGGGAGAGGTTTCCGAGCTGAGCCATGCTGGCTCAGGAATTCTGGGAGTTGAAGTCCACGAGTCATAAAAGAGCCAAGGTTGCCTACCCCTGGTCTAGTTCAATGAAGAGAAGGACAAGGGGTGACAGGATAGCAGTCTTCCAGTATCTCAGGGGCTGCCCCAAAGAAGAGGGAGTCAAGCTATTCTCCAAAGCACCTCAAAGCAGGACAAGAAGCAACGGATAGAAACTAATCAAGGAGAGAAGCAACCTAGAACTAAGGAGAAACTTCCCGACAGTGAGAACAATTAACCAGTGGAACTACCTGCCTCCAGAAGCGGTGAATGCTCCAACACTGGAAGTTTTTAAGAAGAGACTGGACAGCCATTTGTCTGAAATGGCATAGAGTTTCCTGCCTGAGCAGGGGGTTGGACTAGATGACCTCCAAGGTCCCTTCCATTATTATTATTATTATTATTATTATTATTATTATTATTATTATTATTATTATTTATTATTATTATTATTATTTATTATTATTATTATTATTATTATTATTATTATTATTATTATTATTATTATTATTATTATTATTATTATTATCCTGATGAGGACCTTAGATCCAGTTTATGGAAAATACGGCTAAAGGAAAGAAGCTGGAAAAACAATTGAGGCAACTCTTCTCTAAATGAACCTTGGTTGGATAAAGCTTTCTCTGCCCATTCTTATCAAAATATATCTCCCCTTTGCATCCATTTCTTTAGACAGCAGATCACAACATTTTCTGTCTGTTGCGGGGGATGAACAATGAATCCGTCATTCCAAAGAGGACTTGGGCACAATCCAATGGTTATTCCCTTTTCCCTTTTGATCAATATTCCAATACCTGCCTAATACCACAGTTTTTCCTCTGTGTTCATACGTGTTCACTGAAGTCCCCTGATTTGAGATGTCTAGTGATCAATACCCACCCACCCACCCCTCCTCAAATCCTCAAGTTGACAGCAGACAACTATGCAAAGTCGGGAGCGAGAGCTCTTTCTGACCTCCCTTTTAACAAATACACATGCTTAATAAATTGACAAAGAATCTAATTCAGCGTCTTGGGGAAATTATGCAAATGGAAGGCGATGCTCACCTCCCAGCAGCCTTCCCCCCCCCCGCACCCATTTGCATATTTGTAACTCATGTCAGCTTGAAGTCATAAATCCCTAAGACAAAAAATACATTTCCAGTGGCTTCTGACAAAAGACCCTGCTTTGGAAATGTTAATTAAGAACCCATCCTATTCAGGTCATTGAAGGAAAGATGAAGGAAAGAATTTAAATTCACAAAGGGCTTGGGGAAACGCCATGGTTATCTTTGTAAAAACGAGCAGCCTACCCATATGGAAATATTTGAACTTCCTTGCGTTCAAAAAAACCAACAACAATAAACCCATAACAAATATGGACCAAATATTGAATTTTGAAGCAGGCGATGCAATATAAGCAAGTGGAAGATTAGAATATTGGGGGCTAATTTAAAAGCAGATCCTATAAACATATATATATATATATATACACAATCGCGTTGCGATAGCTCGCCTGCGGAGAAAACATCACAATTGGGTAAGGCTGCCCATTTGTCGGCAACTGTTACAAAGGATTAAAAACAGCCCCCTCCCACAGTAAAAATAGTAAAAGAAAACCCCAAACCTTAAAAAAAAAGTGTTCAGAGGAAACGCAATAAAACATACTATTTGTATATTTGGTGCAGCTTTGGTGTAGCTTGCACAGACTGTTGTGCCCTTTTGTTTGGCACTAATAAACGTATTTAAGGGACGCGGTGGCTCAGTGGGTTAGGACGCTGAGCTTGTCGATCAGAAGGTCGGCAGTTTGGCGGGTCGAATCCCGAGTGCCGCGTAGCAGAGTGAGCGCCTGTTACTCGTCCCAGCTTCTGCCAACCTAGCAGTTTGAAAGCACGTAAAAAATGCAAGTAGAAAAACAGGGACTGCTCCGGTGGGAAGGGAACAGCGTTCCGTGCGCCTTTGGTGTCTAGTCATGCCCTAGGGTCATTGTAATTATAATTCAAATACCTTAATCAGAGTGGCTATGATTCTTCCCCCAGTATTTGTGGTAACTTTGGGAACAGGCTCCACTCAAGGGTTAGAGGAGGTGCAGGTGCTCTTATTTTAATTATAATTAGGGCATTTGTTTTGCCACAAGCCTGGTAAAAGGGAAAATAGTAAGAGGTGTAAGCTTAAATTTCTCAGCAGCTCTTTTCCTCTGTACTCATCCCTGTGCGACCAAATTCAAACACCACAGTTAATCGTAATGTGTTTTATTTGATTTTGGTTTTGACATGTAAATCCGGCCAACTGAGTTTCATTTAATGTCATGATGAAGCAAATAATGGCTTATAATATCTTGTCTGTCTGTCTGTCTTTCTGTCTGTCTGTCTATCTATCTATCTATCTATCTATCATCTATCTATCATTATCTATCTACTATCTCATCGATCTGTTTTCCTTCCTCCCTCCTTCCTTCCTCCTTTCTTCTTTCCTTCTCTCCATCCCTCCTTCCTTCCTTCCTTCCTATCATATGTCTGTCTTTATCTATCTATCTATCTATCTATCTATCTATCTATCTATCTATCTATCTATCCTCATCAATCTGTTTTCTTTCCTTCCTTCTCCCCTCCCTCCCTCCTTCTTTCTTTCTTACCATATATCTGTCTGTCTGTCTGTCTGTCTCAACTATGTCTATCGATAGATCCATATCCATCCATCCATCCATATCTATCTATCTATCTACCTATATCTATCTATCTATCTGTCTGTCTGTCTGTCTGTCTGTCTGTCTGTCTATCATCTATATCTATCATCTCTCTCATCAATCTGTTTTCCTTCCTCCCACCCTCCCTCCCTATCATATGTCTGTCTATATCTATCTATCCATCCATCCATCATATCTATCATCTACTATTTCTCTCATCGATATTTTCCTTCCTTCCTTCCTTCCTTCCTTCCTTCCTTCCTTCCTTCCTTCCTTCCTTCCTTCCTTCCTTCCTTCCTATCTATCATCTATCTATCTATCTATCTATCTATCTATCTATCTATCTATCTATCTATCTATCTATCTGTCTATCTCATACCCACCATCTATCATCTCTCTCTCCCTCTCTCTCCCCACACTCATATACACATCATAATTTAGTGTCACCTCTATTTGCAGCTGTAGATGCTCAGTCTGGTAGAGGCAGGTTACTGAAATTACGCACAAGCAGCAGCTTGAGAAACATTGCTACATTTAACGAGCCCCTGATAAAACTTTTACCAGAAAGCCATAACACGCTGCAACTGTTAAAAAATTCACACTTTTGCAGAAGTCCAAGGATAAATATTCTGGCATATTTTAATACCATTTAACAAACGGCGGGCTAGAGATCTTAAAGAAAATAGGTGTCTAATTTTAAAGCACTCCTTTATAACCAGAGGGATGCTGGTTTTTTTAATAATAGAAAAACCCCTATAAAATCATTTTGCTGTACGAAGGAAGCTGAATCCGGTATAAACCCACTGGATTGGAAATAAAAAGGGCCTTTATTGTCGGTATGTTCCCCTTTCTGGTACTTAATAATTCATCAACCCGTCCTGACTCATAATTGATTGCACAAGCCAGCGGTAGTTTTAGACGCTGCTTCTATTCTATCCAACTGGATGGATGTTGTTGTCTTTTTTCTCCTGTGAAACAGAATGTAATCACCTGGAACAAAAATTGATCAGTAGCTGTACGTTAGATAGGAGTGTAGTTCACTTAGGGTTTCCTTCGAAATGCCAGTAGGGGGGTTGTTCATTGTGTAATTCCTCTGAGTTTAAGGGGATTATGGCAAGAGAGCTAGTTCCAGAATCGCCCCGCGAATTACTCTCATTTTTAGGATAAAAATAGTGTAACAGCTACAAGGAACTTTCCTAATGCACTACGACAACACGATTCGCAAAACCTGTTGGCATGCAATGCATTCCTTTTGTCTGTTGTTTGCTTTGCACCCAAAATGACAGCTCTTATGGAAGGCTGAGGAGCACAATTGGAAGAGGGATTTGACTTGCTTCTCCTTCCACTCAAGCATAAGTGAGGTCGTGAAAGTGTTTCACTGGGATTTGTGTAGTTCTTCCCTTGAGATGCATGAGGCCTAGAAGACAAACTATTAAGATACAAACAATAAGGTAGTCAATAATAATAATAATAACAATAATAATAACAATAATAATAATAACAATAATAATAATAATAATAATAATAATAATGAAGTTGGAAGGGACCTTGGAGGTCATCTAGTCCAAGCACCTGCTCAGGCAGGAAACTCTAGGCCAGGGGTAGGCAACCTTGGCTCTTTGATGACTCATGGACTTCAACTCCCAGAATTCCTGAGCCAGCCTGGCTCAGCTTGGAAACCTCTCCCTTTCCCCTCAGTGTGGCTGGCTCAGGAATTCTGGGAGTTGAAGGCCAGGAGTCATAAAAGAGCCGAGGTTGCCTAACCCTGCCCTAGACCATTTCAGACAAATGGCTGTCCAGCCTCTTCTTAAAAACCTCCAGTGTTGGAGCATTCACCGCTTCTGGAGGCGAGGAGTTCCACTGGTTAATTGTTCTCACTGTCAGGAAGTTTCTCCTTAGTTCTAGGTTGCTTCTCTCCTTGATTAGTTTCCATCCGTTGCTTCTTGTCCTGCCTTCGGGCACTTTGGAGAATAGCTTGACTCCCTCTTCTTTGGGGCTGCCCCTGAGATACTGGAACGCTGCTATCATGTCCTCCCTCGTCCTTCTCTTCATTAAACTAGACATACCCAATTCCAGCAAGTGTTCTTCCTATATTTTAGCCTCCAGTCCCCTAATCATCTTTGTCATGCTTCTCTGCACTGCTTCCAGAGTCTCAACATCTTTTTTGCATCGTAGTGACCAAAACTGGATGCCGTTTTCAGTACTTCTAACTGTTAAAATCTGTAAAGACCATCTCATTTTCCACATTTGTCTGCAACATAGGCATAATAACACTGTCCTTTTTACATTGCTTTTTGGAGGGGGGGGAAATTGCTCCAACTGTTCTACGTGAAGGACTTTGAGACCATGTATAAATTATATATTATCCTTGCCAGACGTGAAGCTCAAGTCTTCGGGATCCGATTGATCTTGTTTATGACCCTTTGTGTTAAAGCCCTCAACGTGTGATCAAGTTGCTGGAGATGCTCAAATGACCTTGACTTGATTTGGGTTATATAGAACTTTTATTACAGTAAATGCCAGAAAATAAGAGGACAGCTATCTATTAACGGATAAGCTACTTCTCCCTGCCTTCGTGGGCTTGGATGAGGCATGATCTACAGCCCCCACCCCTAACAGTTTCACTCTAAAGTAATATACAACAGAGAAAGGCATAATAAGGTGGAGTGACATATATATTGTTTCAACACACAATAAAACTCAAGGGGGAGACAATTCAGAGGAAGTCTTCCTTACCTTTTTTTAAATAGCGTGTGATTTAGTGAGTCTTAGTTGTCGCAGACTTTGGCTCTACCCCAAATGACACAAATATGCATCGAAACTCTTTTAAAAATAAAAATAATGATGCACCCAGTCACTTTTCTTTAGTACCTGCTGTTTCTGTATTAAATCCCTTGAATATTCCGAGCATTTATAAGGAAAAGACAAAACATATGGTTGTTGTTGTTGTTGTTGTTGTTGTTGTTTTAAAAAAAGATAACTAAAGCCCTGCCAGTGGCATGTCTGTCACACACCAGGATCGTTTAGAGAAACTGCAGCATAATTACTTTTCCATTGCACGCATGCGTATTCATTTTCGCATCGAAGGTCCACAGTGAACGCTACGTCTACGGAAATACTGCTTTACTTACAGCACCACAAAATTTTCTAGCTGTAATTTTCCCCCTGCCCCCCCCCCACTTTTTTTCCCCTGTACAAAGAAATATTTTATGCCATTGTAGCCTTTAATTCTAGATAGGAAAGAACTCTCAGCGGGGTTACTTCTGAATAAAGATCTTTAAGTTTGTGTAATTAACTTCTGCCTTAACGTTATTTTTCATTTTTATTTCACCTTTGCGCTTCTTGGTTTGACTAGTCCTTCAAGAAAAAACTCTTTTTCACTTCCAGGTTATATATCACCAAAAAAAAGTCAGTGTTTTTTTTTTATTGGAAAGTTTTACAATTTTTAAATACAATAAACTCCCCCCTCCCCCTCCCCTCCCCCCTCCCTGACTTCTCAGAGCTGAATACAGGGTATAATAATACAAAGATAAACTAAAATATGCTAACAACAAAAATAAAACATTAAGTTCTATCGGACTTTAACTCTCCATAGTCATAATATTAATAAAGTAACAAATAACTAATCATTCATAAAAATCCACTACTTATTCAAATGCTAAATGAAACTTTTTAGTCTCATATTTATTCTGAATATATTCAATCCATCTTCTCCATTCCACAATATATCTCTGTTGAGATTGATCTTTCAAATATGCCGAAATCTTTGCCATTTCTGCCAAATTAGAAACTTTCAAAGTCCACTCTTCTATAGTCGGCAATTCCTCCTTCTTCCAATATTGCGCTACTAAAAGTCTTGCCGCCGTAATTAGATGCAACATCAACTTAATGTCTATAACAGTAGTATCTGTAATAATACCCAATAAAAACAATTGCGGAGAAAACTTTATCCTTTTCTTAAATATCTTTTGCATATTCCACCAAATTTTAATCCAAAAGGCTTTAACCTTTTTACAAGTCCACCATATATGAAAATATGTTGCATCCTCACAACCACACCTCCAACATTTGGGCTGGCAGTTCGGATACATGCTTGCTAATTTTTTAGGGTCTAAGTGCCACCTATAAAACATTTTATAAAAATTCTCTCTTAAGTTTTGGGCCTGTGTAAATTTTACATTTCTAACCCAGATCTTTTCCCAAGTATCCATTGTTAAAACTTCTTGAAAATTCTGGGCCCACTTTATCATACAATCTTTAACAAGTTCCGTTTCTGAATCAATTTCTATCAATGCATTATATATCCTTTTTATATGTGCTTGACCTTGATCTCTAATTTGTTTTACCAAATTTTCATCAGTCATCGAAAAGCCAGCTTTCTGGTCCTCTTTCCATCTTGCCTGTAATTGCCCATACTGAAACCAGGTTTGTACAATCTTTTCTTCTTTTAAAATATTATATGGCTTTAATTGCCATGCATTCCTTTCTAGACTTAAAATTTCCTTATATGTAGTCGCATCAGTTTAAAAAAAAATAGTGAACTAAAAAGAGTAATAACGCAGTGATAATAAGAGTGAGAAATTATACACGCCACAGTAATTTAAAATCTCTATACCTAAAAGGAAAGGGGGGGGAGTAAAACCATACGATTTGAGGATCCAGTGTCTTTCCATCATGGAACTAACTAATTTCCACTACCATGGCAGGGGATGAAGCAAATAAATAAAAATAAATAAAAATCTGCTCCATTGATTCTAACCTATAGAACAGACATGTTAAACACAAGGCCCGGGGGCCGGATCCGGCCCGCGAAGTGGTTTCATGTGGCCTGCGAAGCCATCCTGGAAACAGTTAGGGAACGGCCCGCTCTGCCTTGGCCCTGGCCCAGAGACCCTCCTCCTGCCAGAGACCCTCAGATTGTCCCACTCCTGCCCAGGCCCCCATAGGCACCCTTGATGCGAACAATGTAGAGCTGGCCACGCCCACCCAGTAGGCCACACCCACTCTAGCCACACCCACCCAGTAGGCCACGCCCACCCTGGCCATACCCACCCGGCCCCTTGAGGGCAACCGCTATGCTGATGCGGCCCTCAATGAAATTGAGTTTGACACCCCTGCTATAGAAGATCGGTAAGTTTTTGAAGACTTTCAGGGTTTTTTCCCCAGGACCTTAAAAGTGCAAAGTAGATTTTAAGACCATCCAGATAGCTTAACCTTCATTTTTTAGAAAAGCAGCAGAAATAATTTGGGGAAGACCCAAAAACAATTCTTGGGAAATTGTTCTGGGCTACTTCCAACTGGGCAATTGGCTTTCGATCCCACCCATGGATGTGGACGAATTTCCAAAATACAGATGGAAGGTTTTTTTTGTTATACTAAAAATATGTATATACTTTTATTTATTTATTTATTTATTTATTTATTTATTTATTTATTTATTTATTTATTTATTTATTTATTTATTTATTTATTTATTTGATTTATATACCGCCCTTCTCCCGTAGGACTCAGGGCGGTTCACAAAGTTTTTAAAAACAATACAACAAATTACAAAACTTAAAATCAATTAAAAAGATTATATTTTAGTTACAATGTTATGCATTCTATTTCTACCTGAAGCTTCTTCTTCTGTCAAATAATCTTAAGTATCAACAACAAAATAGGAAAGGTTAAAAGCAATACTAAATGGTTGTTGTTGTTTTTTTAAAAAAAATATTTATTTTAAATATTTAAATATTACAAAGCCCAGTGAAAGAAATACTGTACATTAAGAATATTGGAAAATATAGTTTTGAAGCTCGGGGCAAAGAATAAAGTTATTTCATATTAGTCTTCTAGAATATGTGTGTGTGTGTGTGTGTGTACACACACACACACACACAAATGCTATATTACACAACTGAATTTCTTATATACATTGTTTCTGAAGAAATAAAACGAGACTGTTGAGCGAATAATCATGAATATTTATTTTGTCTCTACCTTGTAGGAATAATGTCTGATCACCAATTTGGGAATCAATTCATGTGTAGTGTGGTTGCGTCACATGTCAGCCATCTTCCAACCACAAACCTCAGTTTTGTTTGGATTGCTCCTCACGCAGGAACAGGCTGTGTGAATTTTATGTAAGTAACTGTTACTATTATTATTATTATTAAGGTGACGTTTGCTGTAGAGAAGTGGGGGCGGAGTTAAAAGAGGGATCAGCCTAGAATCCCTACGTAGTCACAAGCGAACCAAGTCCCACCTCCTTTGAACTCCCTTGACCCTTATCTAACTTTAAGCAGATGCTAACCATTAATTGAAAAGGTTCCTGTCCATAGGCTGTTTAGCAATAAGTGAGTTTAATTCAGACATGTCAAACACAAGGCCCAGGGGCCAGATCCGGCCCGCGAAGTGGTTTCATGTGGCCCCCGAAGCCATCCGGGAAACAGTGAGGGAACGGTCCCCGCTGCCTTGGCCCTGGCCCAGAGACCCTCCTTCTGCCAGAGACTCCCAGATCTGTCCCACTCCTGCCCAGGCCCCCATAGGCACCCTTGATACCAATGATGTATAGCTGGCCATGCCCACCCAGTAGGCCATAAGCACTCCAGCTGCGCCCACCCAGTAGGCCGCGCCCACCCTGGCCATACCCACCCGGCCCCCCGAGGGCAACCGCAATGCTGATGCGGCCCTCGATGAAATTGAGTTTGACACCCCTGGTTTAATTCATGTGTGGACCTTATGAAATGAAAATGAAATGAACCTTTATTGTCAAAAAAAAAAGGTTCATTTCATTTTCATTTCATAAGGTCCACACATGAATTAAAGTGACTTATTGCTAAACAGCCTATGGCTGTTATCTTTTGTGCCTGGCAGCTATTTTATGGCAGAAAGACTGTAGGAGGTAATACATGTATAAATAATAATTTACCTTCATAAATCTTAACACCCCTGAATTGTGGTTTAAATCTTTCCTTTTGCTATGGCAAATCTTGCACAGCGTAAGTTGCCAAGCGTCTGAATTTTGATCCCACGATCACGGGGATGCTATAACGATTGCAACTGCGAAGTCCCTTTTTCCCCAACACCGTTGTACCTTTGAGCGGTCACTCAACGAACTGTTGTAAGTTGAAGACTGCCTGTATCAAGAGCTAGCAAATGTACATCTGGATAAGAGATGGCGCTTCTCCCAAGCCACGTACAGTACGGCCAATTTCTAGGCTTCTCAAACAGTAAAACGAAATTACAAATTGGATTCCACCATGACTGGTGGAAATCAATTTACAACATCGATTTGCTTTCGAGAAGTGGAAAATCTACATTTCAGAAACAGGACAATGATATCTATTGTGGGTGCAAATCGTGTAATGAAATCTCATTACCATCATTCCGGTAGGCAATGGACTGTAAAGCCAATACTGTGAGGATTTAACATATCTTGAAGTAGGCAGCATTATTGCAAGATACTCTTGGAGACGTTATTTCACTAAGACTTTTATGCCGTGTTTTTAAGAACTAGCGTAAAGTCATTCTTGGACCGTGATTTCATAAATAAATGCTTGATTTTAACCTGAAATGTTGTATGCTATCTGTTTGAAAGAATTAATTTGGTTAGGACAGTAGCCTAGTAGGCATTATCTTATTATTTCCCCATTGACTAAGTATATATCCAACAGCTCTAAAAGATAAACCTACTAACTATTAGCTTACAAAGAGGTACATTTCTTTAGGAGCTGAGATTTAAACTGAGGACTTCAATTTATATTCTTTCCAGCTTCTCTCTCACAAATCAACAAGATTTGACTCTTTGTATATTGCTTCTGTTTTATTGGCGGAAGAACCGTCCACTGACAAGTTTATTTTGATGCTTTTGAGCTTGTGAGCCCAGGCATAAAACATTACAAAGTTTTTCTCCTTTCACCACCTGAACTCTGAATAGCAACTTAACTTCTTGGCAAGCCAGCTTATGTGTTGAAATGACAGCAATAGGATAGTTTTATTCTTAGTCTGTTCCTCCTTGATTAATATGGTCTGTTCTTCGCTGAATTGTTTGTTTGGTTCTGGTTTGTTATAAATATACTAATGATACTCCAAACATGCTGTTACACTGCATGGACTTGGTAACACACCCAGAGTCTGGAATGGGTGATCCTAACAAATAAGAGGTGGTGATGGTGATTTAATCAGAACATTCCATCCTGGGAAAGCCTCAATTTGTAGAACAGTCCTGGCTTCTGTCCTACACCATATAAAACAACAACAACAATAATAACAACAACAGTAGTATTA